>NC_057798.1:625166470-625207554 GCF_018294505.1 Triticum aestivum | reverse complement strand
TCTCTTTCTCTCTCTCTCTCTCTCTCACACACCCACACACCCACACACACACACCAAGACTCCATCTCACACACACATGCTCTAGGCGGAGCATTTGTCCCTACCACCCTTCATCCAACCTTACCTGTATGATAAACAATCACCTTAATTTACTTGCATAACATGGAAAAATTCCACTTTACTTTAGTAGTCAGCAAACTTCTCATCTGTACCCTTATAAAAAAATGAGTTGGCGATGATGGTGTGCCTACCATCTTGTAATACAGACCGTCTGATCTATATCTGACGATTAGAAAGCAAACTATGATAATTTTAGAAAAGATACCCGCACCTCTCTCCACATCCTTATCTCCCACAACCTCATTGCTCAGCAATTAAAAAAGGAAGTCTCTGGAACAATCTAGCATGGTGGCCGCTGCCGCCTGCCAGCGCCGTCCATCCCCATTCCTCCGCCCATTCCGACCACCAGTCACCACCACGCTCCACTCCTCTTCACCTTATCTCTCATCTTTCATTTTTTCGATGACATCTCGAGATACCAGTTTTCTGATAAAATTCTCGAGATATCATTAGTTTTTACACATGGGATTACTCCTGCATGGGTCAATCACAACATGTGTTTTGTAAAACAAATGCATATTGATGTTCCGTGCAATGCACGAGCATCTTTCTTGTAATTATATAACGCAAATCACGAGCAGGAAGTGACATTTTTTTACACAACCACGTTAACATGGAAACGTAAATCACTAGCTAAAGTAAATACCATTATACTTATATCCCGATGCAAAAGGTTGAGTACATGTCCGAAGAGTAGAGTCGCACACACGCACTCTGTCTCTCAAAATCTCTCACACACACACACCAGTTACGTGATGCCCACTTAAGCAGACACGTATGTTACAATTTGTGCACCCGCGGGTACATGTGATGCTGCGCATTTATTTAATCCGGATGGCAAACCCAAATAGTAGCTGCATTCATTCCCCTCCCGCCGCCTCTTCTCTGGTTGCCCTCGCCCGGTAGCCATGGCCCGGCCAAAGGTAACAACATACGCCGTACTCCCACTGGAGCGGCGCTTTAATATGGAAATTTTATTGGTCATGCATGCATCTTTTTGTGCTAGCACTCCTATATAAGGGTTGACCGGTCGCTTCCAGCGGACATGCGCTGTCGGTGCGAGGACGACATCTATGGGATCACGAGAATCCCTACCACGGTTGCAGGGAGCGTGGTTGTGAGAAGGGCGGATCAAACAGATAGCACACGGGTTCTTTTATCCAGGTTCGGGCCGCGAGGATGCGTAAAACCCTACTCCTGCCTTGATGGTTTGTTTATCTGTGTTCTTCAGCTAGCACTGGGGCGTGAGGAGCTCCAAAAAGCCGAATCCTCCTCCTAGTCGCCTTGGGCCTCCTTTTATAGGGAAAGGGGTTGCCACAGTGGCACACATGAGGTGGAACGGGCACACTGATACGAGTTTATCCTTCGCATTACATGACAAGGCACATTTAATGCGTCGTGCTTAGGTGTCCCTGCTTTATCGGGGACGGGGGAGAGCCCAGTCTTGTCCGTCACCGATCCCTTTCGCGTCGACACGCGCCTTGGCTAGCGGTGCCCGTGGTGCCATGTAGGCAGGTAGGTAGCTGAGGTGGCGTAGCGGTGGGTCTCCAGGAGGATCCGCTTGCCGCCACGCAGGTGCCTGCCTAGCTGGTTGGGTCGGCGGCTGCATGCAAACGGTGGTAGAGGTTGGATTTGGCGTGGGCCGGATGGTGGCCCTACGGGTGTCCTTGGCAAGGGCCTCGCCGTAGCCCCGACAAGGGTCTTGCCGGGGCCCCGGCAAGGGTCTTGCCGTGGCGCCAGCTGTCTTCCTCGGCAAGGCTCTTGCCGGGGGCCTTGTGGTCCTCCTCGGCTGGGATCCCGCCAAGGGTCGTCATCTTCTATAGTGTGTATCTGATCTTGAATGTCTTCACAAAGATCTGCATGCCACCACGGGGATGTCTCCCGAATCCTTGCCCCACGGGGGCAGTGGACTCAAGGGTGATTCGCTCCGTAGGTGTGGGGCGAGCTGCCACGACAAGGGTCTTGCTGGGTTTGCTAAAACTGCCCCCCGGCAAGGATCTTGCCGGGGGGGGTCCGCTTCGTCCCCTTTGCTCTTTGTGGGCTTGGTCTTGGCGTCATTCTGCTCCTTTCGAGTTTTGGCCTTACCTTGGCTCACCCCCTTGCCTTGCTCGATGCGGTGGCGTCCGTGGCTCGGACTGCCCGTGCACAGTTATAGGGTTACAAAAAGTGCACCCCTCTTTTTGTACACCGACAGGAGCCCCCGGGCATGGGCCACACGTAAGCGTAATCGCGTCATTGGACCAGGCCCAAAAATGGTGCACGGCAGGCGGGGTAGTTTTTACCGCGGTAAGTTTCTTCGTGCGCTGCGCTTCCCATGCCTCCCGCTCGTGGCTCGGCATGGGGAGGCGTGCATGACGTGGGCGACATGCGTGGGGCTGAGCTCTGCACGCATGCGTCACGTCGTAGTAAAAGGGGGCGGTTCGCGCCTTCCCCATAAACGGAAGGAGGCGTGGAGGCTCGGCCCATTCACTGAACGGGGCCGGGGCATGGTCTTCAAGGCGCCCACCCCCTACGATCACAGGGTGGGGAGAGGTCACCTCACCCGTCGCCTCGGTCCCGCATGCCTGCCACGTGGTTCCCACGCGCTCAGGGTGGCGAACGGTGGAGGCGGGGAACCGGGCCGTCGCGGGCCGGGGCAGCGAGTTGGTCCCAGTCCCCTGCGCCTTCCGCATCTTGATTGGCCGAGTGGGGTGGCCGAGCCCCCATCCCGGCTCTTTATAAAGAGCTGGGGAAGAAAATGGCATCCCGCACTCTTCCATCTTCTCTTTTCTTCAGCTTCTGCCCCCCCCCTCCCTCCATCTGCCATGGAGAGAGGGAATCCTGGCTCTTCAACGGTGGCGGTGACGGTCGCCGCCCGACAACGCGCCCTCCCGTCCCCTTTACTCGTGGTGGCACAGCCAGCGGCGAGGGGAAGGGGGAGGGGGCAAGGCCGCGGGCGAGGTTGTGGGCGAGGCCGAGGTGCTCAGGGAAGAGGAGAACGGGGCGGCGCGCCGGTCTCGCCTTCGCCAGTGGTTCCTCCCCCCATGGAGGGCCATGTTGGGGATGACCCTTGCGAGTTCTTCGTCAGACTGCGCCGGTCGCCTCGCCGTCGTCTTCGTCTCCCGACTCCATTCGCGAGCGAGATGGAGCTGGATCCGCCGGAGTCCTTGCGGTTGCACAAGAGGGGCTGTTGGATCAGCGGTACGCGAGCTCGCGTTGACTTCCCAGCCCCTCACGTGATGTATCTTGGCCGAGGGTGGAAGACGTTCGCTCATATCCACCGCTTGACGGTGGGGCTCACCCTCCATTTCAAGCTGATGGAGGGCGGCCTCCTCTCCGTCAAGGTCTTTGGGTGCTTCGGGACTCGGGCAAGGTGCTGCGTGGAGAGCTCTTCTGATAGCGAAGACTCCTCCTCGGGCAGGAGTGATGAGGAGGACAGCGGCAGCGACGACGAGGGTAGCGGGCGGCAGGATGACGGGTCCGACTAGGTGTTGGGCGTCGCTCCGTGCGGCACCGGCGATCCCATCATCCGTGTCGCCGGCTTCCTGAACTTCTCGGGGTCGCCTCCTTGGGCGGCTGGCGTTCGGAGGCTGCGGAAGAGGAAGAGGGCGGGTGGCAAGGCCGGCAAATCGGAGTACGCGGGCACCGACGCCTTCGACGCGTGCTGACGTCCTGCCGCCTCGTCTTCGAGCTCTGCTTCCGGCGCCGCCATCACCATCCAGCCTTCGGACGGTCACCAGATGTTCTCTTGGTGCCTCCTGCCACCCGTAGCTCGCCTAGCTGCTCCCTTTTGCCCTTTTTGCCTCCTTCACCCGCCTCCTGAGGAGAGGGACAAGAAAGGGGTTACGGGCACCTTATCTCTTTTTAGTTTTTAAGCCTTTAGGCTTTAGCTGAATTTAAAACTTGTAGTCCCACCATTCATGTTTTTCATTCCCTATGGGTTGTACCTGAGTGGAATGTTTTTAATGAAAAAGGGATGCTCGCCGGGTCATTTGTTTGCGGGTAGAACCCACGACAAGGAGTAAATCCTTGATATCCTTAAGATAAACATTTCCTTGCCCAGAAACAGGCCCTGCCGTCTTCCCACTTTGCTCGACCCTTCTCACGCTTTCGGCGGAGGTAGGGATGAGGTGGGTTCGGGCTCCTCGTTTCATCCTTTTGCCGCCGCGACTACGACTAAACCTGGCCCCAGGAACGAGCCCTTGGGCCTAGAGTTTTTAGGAGAGCATGGTAGCTTTGGAAAAAACGAGGTTTCACATACCTCAGTCCATGAGGGAATGCATGATAAGGGATGAAGAACTTATCTAAAGTTGTAGCCCCCGGCAACTCTGGTTTGCCGTGGGAGAATCTTTGTACTTGTAGCCCCCGGCAATACTGGCTTGCCGGGGTCTGGATGCCTGTCTGTCCTTCTTTTCTTTTTCATCCTCAAGTGATCTGGCAAGGGTATCCGTGAGTCCTGCGAACCAAAGAAGACAAAAGAACAGCGAAGAGACGCACACTCGACCTCTAAGCTAGGGGTTAGTCGCCGCTTAAGCACTATCAACCCTAACCAAGGGAGAGACTTGACCTAGCATGCATGCTATAACTTAGGGCGCCAACGCTTCATTTATTTATGCTCAGGGTCTGCGCCTGGCGTTGTACAAAGGGTTACATGCATCATCGGCAATGCTTGTACAAAAGGTGGCTTGCCGGGGGGCCCGGCAAGCCGCGCCTCACGGGTAAAACTTGCGAAGATGCTCAATGTTCCAGGAGTTACTCATCGAACAGCATCTTCGGTCTCCAGGCGGACGGCGCCGGGCCTGGTGACTCGTATTACCCGATAAGGGCCTTCCCACTTTGGTGTCAACTTGTTGGAATTCTTGGCCGATTGAACGCGCCGAAGGACAAGGTCGCCTTCCTCAAGGCTCCGGGCATGAACCTTGCGGCTATGGTAGCGGCGCAAGGCTTGCTGGTAGCGTGCTGCTCTTACAGCCGCCCGAAGACGATCTTCCTCAAGTAGCACTGTGTCATCTTGCCACAGTTGCTCTTGCTCAAGCTCGTCATAAGCGAGCACTCAAGGTGACCCGTATATGAGTTCAGTGGGGAGAACTGCTTCCGCCCCGTATACCAGGGCAAAAGGTGTCTGGCCGGTGGCTCGATTTGGCATCGTCCTGATCGACCAAAGAACCGTCCACAACTCATCAATCCAGTGCCTTCCACTCTTGTGCAGCCTGTCAAAGGTCTTGGTCCTCAAGCCTCGCAGTACTTCAGCATTTGCCCTCTCAGCTTGACCATTGCTTCGCTGGTGAGCAACGGAAGCAAAACATACTTTGCTGCCGAGGTCTTGGGTATATTGCATGAAGGTGCGGCTTGCGAACTAGGTGCCGTTGTCGGTGATAACCCTGTTAGGTACGCCAAAACGGCACACTAGTCCCTTGAAGAACTTGACGGCTGACTGAGTTGTGACCTTCCTCACTACCTCCACCTCTGGCCACTTTGTGAACTTGTCGATTGCAACGTACAAATACTCAAAGCCCCCGACAGCGCAGGGGAAAGGGCCCAGTATGTCGAGCCCCTAGACCGAGAAGGGCCAGGAGAGAGGAATGGTTTGAAGGGCTTGGGCTGGCTGATGGAGCTTCTTTGAATGGAAGTGACACGCTTCACACCTGGTGACTAGTGTCATCGCATCCTAGAGGGCGGTGGGACAGAAGAAGCCTTGCCGGAATGCCTTGCCGGCAAGCGCCCTTGACCCAATGTGGGATCCACATATGCCTCCGTGTATCTCTGCCAACAGCTCCAGTCTTTCCTCTCGAGGGATACACTTCAATTTCACACCGTTCGGCCTCTTTCTGTACAGGATGTCATCGACGAACTGGTATATGGTAGAGCGACAGGCTACTTTCTCCGCTTCTTCCTGCTCCTCGGGAAGTTCCCCTGTTTGGAGGAATCGAACGGTATGCTGTGCCCATGCCAGAGCCTCGGGCTCGACGGCGAGGGCTAAAGGCATTTCCTCCGCTATGGGAGCGGTTGTCTCGACGGCAAGAGCTTGATGCTCCGCCGGAGCCAGTCGTCCCGTGGCGGGCTCAGTATCCTCGGCAACATCCTTGTCGGCGGCTCCGGGGAGCTCGGCGGGAAAGTACTTGTCGGGCCCTGATTTCCTCCTCTTATTCTGCTCTGTTGATGGACCAATGGATGGCTGAGTTAGCTGAAGCACAAAGGTACCTGGTTCCACAGGTAGCTTGAGGGCAGCGCGTTTGGACAGATAATCGACGATATCATTCTCCGCTCGGGGAACGTGTTCAGCCTGTATACCGTCGAAACGCTCTTCCAGCTTTCTCACTTCATCGACGTAGGCCTTCATCAACGGGCTCTGGTAATCCTTGTTGACTTGCTTGACGACAAGCTGTGAGTCCCCCCTGACGATGAGTTTCTTGATTCCGAGGTCCGCCGCGATCCTAAGACCGACAAGCAGACCTTCGTACTCTGCCGTATTGTTGGTTGACACCTCCCTGGGGAAGTGCATCTGGATCACGTACTTGAGGTGCTCTCGAGTGGGCACGACAAGCAGTACGCCAGCCCCAGTGCCTCGTAAGGAGAAAGCTCCATCAAAGTACATGATCCAATCACAACCTGCTTCCTTGCCGGGGAGAGCAGTCTCTTGGGTTTCTTCATCAGGCATTGCGGTCCATTCTGCAATGAACTCCACTAGGACTCGACTCTGAATCATCAAGGTACTTTCAAACTTGAGGCCAAAGCTGGACAGCTCCAGTGCCCATTCCACAATTCTTCCAGTTGCATCCCGATTGTGCAATATCCGCTGCAGAGGGAAGCGAGTGACGACAGTGATCTCGTGTGCCTGGAAGTAGTGACGCGGCTTCCTCGAGGCCATAAGAAGGTCGAAGAGAAGTTTCTGCACGCCGGAGTACCTCGATCTAGCCCCCTGCAGGAGGGAACCAACAAAGTAGACCGGGTGCTGCATCATTTTCTTCTTCGGCGGCACGTCGACTGGCTGTGTCGTCTCTGCATTGGTGGTGTCGGGCTCTGCCGCTGCCATATCCTCGTCGTTAACCTCTCTCTGTGCCACCAGCGCGGCGCTGACCACCTGGTCTGTTGCTGCCAGGTATAGCAGCAATGACTCCTGTGGCCTAGGCGCAACTAGTGTTGGCGCGGAGGAGAGGTACTTCTTCAAACCTTGCAATGCTGCTTCGGCTTCTGGCGTCCACTCCATTGGGCCCGCCTTTTTCAGGATCTTGAAAAAGGGAAGGGCACGCTCGACAGACTTGGAAATGAACCTGCCCATGGCGGCGACGCAACCAATAAGCCGATGCACATCCTTGATTCACTTGGGTGCTTCAATCTGCTCTATAGCTTTAATTTTGTCCCGATTGGCCTCTATCCCACGTTGTGACACCAAGAACCCGAGAAGCTTGCCGGACGGGACGCCAAAGACACACTTCTCAGGGTTCAGCTTGAGATTGATCTTGCGCGGGTTTGCAAATGTTTCTTGCAAATCTGGTATGAGGGTTGCCCTGTCCTTGGTTTTGACCACTATGTCATCCATATAAGCCTCCATATTTCTATGGAGCTGGGGTTCAAAACCAATCTGGACCGCCCTTGCAAACGTCGAACAAGCACTCTTCAACCCGAAAGGCATCCGCATGAAACAATACGTACCACATGGGGTGATGAATGCTGTTTTCTCTTCGTCTTCTCTTGTCATGAAGATCTGGTGGTAGCCGGAGTAGGCGTCAAGGAATGACAGCAGATCACATCCAGCCGTGGAGTCAACAATCTGGTCGATGCGTGGCAACAAGAAGGGGTCTTTAGGGCAAGCCTTATTGATATCTGTGTAATCAATACACAGTCTCCACTTCCCATTTGCCTTGCGCACCACGACCGGATTGGCCAACCACGTCGGATGGAGCACTCCTCTTACCAAACCCACTGCTTCCACTTTCCGGATCTCTTCAGTAATGAACTCTTGTCGTTCCAAAGCTTGCTTTCTGACCTTATGCTTGACGGGCCGCGCATGAGGGCAGACAGCAAGGTGGTGCTCAATCACCTTCCTGGGAACACCGGGGATGTCGGAATCTTTCCATGCAAACACATCGACATTCGCCCGTAGGAAGGTGACGAGCGCATCTTCCTATTTGTCGCCAAGGGTGGAGCTTATGGTAAAAGCTCCTCCCGTGCCGTCCTCATTGACAGAGACCTTCTTGGTTCTCGGCGGCACGGCCCTGGGCTTCTTGTTCCCGCCAGTGGAGCTCTCTAGCACGTCCTCGACGGCAGCGCTACACTCCGAAGAGGTGCGCTTGCCGGAGTGGGTGTCCGAGGTCTCATCGGTCTTCTTCTTCTTTTTCCCTCCCGGGGTCCCAGCAGCAGGAGCAAGTGCCCTGGCGGTGGCAACTGCTACAACTGCTTGCTGGTATAGTTGGTCAGCGCAAACCAGCGCATCTTTCTTGTCGGAGGGGATGGTGATGATCGTCATAGGTCTTGGCATCTTCAGGGTGTTGTAGGCGTAGTGTGACGCCGCCATGAACTTGGCCAGCGCTGGGCGGCCAGGGATCCCGTTGTAGGGCAAGGGGATCTTGGCAACATTGAACACGATCCTCTCCGTCCTGAAGTTCAGGTCGCTTCCAAAAGTCACGGGTAGCGTGACCTTTCCCTTGGGTTGGCTTCTTCCCAGGTTGACCCCCTGAAACGTGCCCGTCTCTTTGAGGTCTCCATCAGGAATCTACAGTTTCTCGATCACGGCAGGCGAGATCAAGTTCAGACCGGCCCCGCCATCGACTAGCATCTTCGTCACCTTGAAGCACCCGACTGCAGTAGTGCGATCAGGGTGGTCCTCAGTGTCGAAAATGATAGGTGTGCTGGACCACTTCAGCGGCTTTTGGGCATCAAACGACGGCTCTGCCGCTGTAATCTCTCACGCCCACTGTTTAAGCCGGCGGTGAGAAGTGTGCAGCGAGGCGCGGCCGTCGATGCACATGGCCTCTGTAGCTTTCTGAAACTCTTGGTCGCCGGATTCGTCGCCCTCTTCGTGATCGTCGTCTTCTGGCTTTCTGTCACGGCCCCGGGCGGGCCTCTCCTGTTGCTTATCCTTGCCGTGACGGCCCGCCTGGCCGTCACGCTTCTTGCCGGACCGCTCAGCACCATCTGGGCCCTTCTCCTTGTCCCACCTCTCATACTCAGCCCTCTGCTTCTCAGCGAGGAGCTCAACCTGTCGGCAGTCCTGGAGAGCATGGCCCTTGGTGCGATGGATCTTGCAGTATCGCTTGTCGGAGTTTCCCGGCTTCTCGGCAGCCGCCAAGCCCTGGCAGGCGACACACCCGGCAACCTCCTTGCCGGGGTCATCTGCCTTGGTTTTCTTGGTGGAGCCGGTGTCTTCGGATCCCTCGACGGCAAGCATGGCTTTTCCTTTGCGCTTCCTGTTGCGGAGCTGGCCTTTCTTTACCGGGGCGGCAGTATCCTCATCTGAGGAGTTGGTTTCCACGCCGGCGTCTTAGTCAGGGTACTTCCTTCCCTCTTTGGCTCGGGCACATTTGTCAGCAAGAATATAGAGTTCTGCTACATCTCTCACCTTGTTCATTGCCAGCTCTTCGCGCATCTTGCGGTTACGCATGTTCTGGTGGAACACGCTGATGATGGCGGCAGGGTGAACATCAGGGATATTGTACTGTACCCGGCTGAACCTCTGAATATACTTGCGGAGACTCTCGCCTCCCTTCTGGGGAATGATGTGCAGGTCGCTTGCTTGGCCATGGGCTTGGTGGCCCCTAGTAAAGGCACCCACGAACTCATGGCACAAATCCGACCAGGAGGAAATAGAATCTACCGGCAAGTGCATCAACCATGACATGGCATTGGGTTTAAGTGCCAACGAAAAGTAATTCGCAAGCACCTTATTGTCGCGGGCTCTGGCAGCTTGCATCGTGATGGTGTAGACGCTGAGGAACTCGGACGGATGGGTCTTGCCACTGTACTTTTCGCCCACGTCGGGTTTGAAGGTGCGATGAGTGGGCCACTGGAACTACCACAGCTCACAGGTAAAAGCCGGACAGCCTACCTCATAAGGTAGGCCTCTAGGGCTCCCCGGTGCTGGGTGGCTCACAACAGGCCCTGCTCGCCTGTCTGATTGGTGGCGCGCTCCGCGCCGGCGCTCGATAGTGGTTCGAGCGTCTTCATGTTCTCGTTCCCGAAGAACTTGGCGCTGGTCATAGTGGGCCCGCGGGTCGGACGATACTACGGAGATCTCGTCACCCGTGACGTTGCGACGGGCTGGCGTCCGCGGTATCGGGCGAGGAGGAGGCGAGTGCACCGTGGTCGCGGCGCCACCGGCTCCTCTGCCACTGGTGCGTGGGACTCCGTCGGAGCGTCGACCCGGGGGCTTCACCGGACTCGATTCGTCTCTGTCGGCCATCGCAACAAGGCTTCGGATAGTGGCTCTCCATTCGTCGAATTTCCCCGTGGTGGGAGGGAAATCGAGGAGGAACTACGCGCGCGCAGGGCTTCTGCTGGCGTTGGTTACAGCAAAACCTGCAAGGATCGCGATGCGCTTCGACTTCTGACCATGTCAGAAGGAGCTCTATCACGACCCCGTGGTCGCATGCCATCTTTACCAGCGCCTCGGCGGGCGGGCAGGTCTTCTAAATCCCGGGAGCGGCGCTCGGGGCTCTCTCCGCGGCGATGCCCGGGGTCTTCGACGTGATTACGCCCTTCATCACGTGCCGCTTGAGAGGAGTGCGCCGTTAGTGTCAGCGTGGGAGTCTTGGAAGCCCTCGCGTCGCCTTCGGGCGGGGTGGCAGCGATCCTGGAAGGCCCCGCGCCACCCGCGGAGGGCCTAGCTCCGTCTTTGGATTTGGCGGCGTGCGGCCCGTTACCAGGCGCACGAACATCGCTGCCTCCCAAACTTCGGCTGCTGGGACGGTGTTGGTGTTCGTGAACGGCGCCTCGGGTCCTTTCTGCAATCGGTCCGCTGCTCGCATGCGTCAGGACGGAATGTCCGGCTCCCGACGGGCCAACCGCCACAGTCATCTTCTTCTTGGGCGCCATGACGATGAAGAAGCGTCGAGCTAATTGCTAGAGCCGATTCTCACAACCGCGTCCCCTACCTGGCGCGCCAAAGATGTCGGTGCGAGGATGACATCTATGGGATCACGAGAATCCCTACTACGGTTGCGGGGCGCGGGGTTGTGAGAAGGGCGGATCGAACAGATAGCAAATGGATTCTTTTATCCAGGTTCGGGCTGCGAGGATGCGTAAAACCCTACTCCTGCCTTGATGGTTTGTTTATCTGTGTTCTTCAGCTAGCACTGGGCGTGAGGAGCTCCAAAAAGCCGAATCCTCCTCCTGGCCGCCTTGGGCCTCCTTTTATAGGGAAAGGGGTTGCCACAGTGGCACACAGGAGGTGGAAAGGGCACAGTGATACGAGTTTATCCTTCGCATTACATGACAAGGCGCATTTAATGCGTTGTGCTTAGGTGTCCCTGCTTTATCGGGGACGGTGGAGAGCTCAGTCTTGTCCGTCGCCGATCCCTTTCACGTCGACACGCGCCCTGGCCAGCGGTGCCCGTGGTGCCATGTAGGTAGGCAGGTAGCTGAGGTGGCGCAGTGGTGGGTCTCCACGAGGATCCGATTGCCGCCACGCAGGTGCCTGCCCAGCTGGTTGGGTCGGCGGCTGCATGCGAACGGTGGTAGAGGTTGGATTTGGCGTGGGCCGGATGGTCGCCCTACAGGTGTCCTTGGCAAGGGCCTCGCCATAGCCCCGGCAAGGGTCTTGCCGTGGCGCCTGCTGTCTTCCCCGGCAAGGCTCTTGCCGTGGGCCTTGTGGTCCTCCTTGGCTGGGATCCCGCCAAGGGTCGTCATCTTCTATAGTGTGTATCTGATCTTGAATGTCTTCACAAAGATCTGCATGCCACCACGGGGATGTCTCCAGAATCCTTGCCCCACGGGGGCAGTGGACTCAAGGGTGATTCGCTTCGTAGGTGTGGGGCGAGCTGCCACGGCAAGGGTCTTGCCGGGTTTGCTAAAACCGCCCCCCAGCAAGGATCTTGCCGAGGGGGGGTCCGCTTTGTCCCCTTTGCTCTTTGTGGTCTTGGTCCAGGCGTCGTTCTGCTCCTGCCGAGTTTCGGCCTCACCTTGGCTCACCCCCTTGCCTTTCTCGATGCGGTGGCGTCTGTGGCTCGGACTGCCCGTGCACAGTTATAGGGGTACAAAAAGTGCACCCCTCTTTTTGTACACCGACATGCGCGGGCGGTGGAAGAGGAAGGAGAAGGGAAGCAGGCTGTGGAATAACGTTTTTTACCACAATTTCTTAGGAAACTAAGTGCAATAATTGAGTAGTTTTGCAAACTACCAGTACTACACCTGAAATGGTTCAAAACCTATACTCCCTTTCCAGCGCGCGCTTCCCGCGTGAAACGGTCAGCGTCGCCCTGGAGCGTCAGTGCCGCATTAATGCCCGGCCAGAGCGGAGGCGACCTCTCACTGGCGCCGGCTTTGAAGTGGCGCGACGGCCGAGAGAGCGCCGCTTCCCGGTGCACGCGACTGCTCCACGTCGAGACTGGCCATAGGCCCTGTTTGGATCCATGGGTTAGAGATAGTTTGAGCTAGTTGGGGCTCAAATAGCCCTAAAGTATCCAAGCATGAGGGTTTTAATTGGAGCAAGTTGCACCGAACCCACCAAAAAAACTGTCCCACCCAAGAGGTGCTAACTGGAGATAGTTCTCATTGGGACCACTGAAAAATCACTTTTCTCTCTCCATCAAGTGCATTTATTGTCAATCTAACCCTGTCACCCAAACACCTCTTTGGCTACAGTTAGTTCAGGGTTAGTCTAACCTCTAGCTAAGTTAGAGTATCAAACAGGAGCAGTATAGGACATGCAAGTTGCTCAAAGCATACAGTCAAATTTGTACGTGAAAGGATTTTTTTCTTTTTGAAAACGGAACGTGAAAGGAATTTTTTTAGAATGCTCTTGGCATGTCGCTAACATGTGATGAGTTAACCGATCTCAATACACAGCAAAAACGCCAGCCCGCCGCACTTTGAGAGAGACGAGGAGGGAGAAGCGATACAGGCTGCTGGATTACTAGAGATAGGTGTAGCACGGAAGCGAAGAAATATGGTGAATAGCGTGGGTTAGCCATGTACTGGTATGATGTAACTACACTGGGCTGTCGTGTTTCGTACTCTTCCAGTCCACTATGGAGATGATTGGTTGATTTTATATCACTGAATAATATTAAATGTTGTGCAGACGCTCCACCACGAGGTTCCTTGCTCCTTCTCGGTCGTCAGGAATCTATGTTCTTCCACTCTATTTTTTTACGTGAGCTTTGTTCATCCTTTTGCCAACACGCGAGACATCTAGCATCAAGGTGCACGTGTTATGCAAGGATCGTTCCATCTATATGAAGAACACGTGGGACTGGAACTACGAGAAGAACATGTACCCAGGAGTGGACGTACGAACCTGAGTAACGTAGCACAGTAAGTGAAGTAGAAAGGTACAAATGGTATGAACATGCGTGGCATATAGGGTGTGTTTGGTTACGTTCTCGTCTCAGCATAGTTGTTCCCTCTTCATGCATGCTCAACTCAACAGCCCTCTTCATGCATGCTCTCTTCATGCATGCTTCTAGTGTATTTGTGCTAAACTAGTGTGGACTCATGAACCCTCCATACACTCTACCAAACACCCAAAAGTAGGTCGAGAAGGGAACTCTTGGGCGGCATTTGTCTCTTACTACGTACTACTACTAAATGTTGTACGTGCAATGCACGGTGATGTTATGGAGTACGTGCCTAAGTACACTACTACTACTATATTAGTTGGAGGCACATATTAACTTTTATATTTGTTTACGTGTATGCCCCGAGACCTTCCAACTAGACGTGTCTTTCTCTCCAGGTCGCACTTTGTATCATTCATACCACTAAGTACTACTACGTGTGGTCTCCGACCCAGAAGTGGAAGAAGTGGAGACGCTCTACCACGCTGTTTTTTACGCTGGGCTCTACCACGCTGTTCATGTCCCACTCCTTTCGCTGACGTGTGGGACAACCAGCACGTGCCGTGTTTGGCACTCTTCGTCGTAAGAGTTGAAACGCTAGCATTCATCAGAAATAAAAAATAATTATAAATCAGTAGTGATACTATTTTTTTGAGAACCAATCAGCAATGATACTATACCACACGGTTTCCTTGCTCCTCGATATCGGAAAGAATACTTCCGTTCGCCAACATGTGGGACATCGACCTTCCTGGTCCACTTGCCATGCACGCAGAACTCCAAGGGAGAGTCACCCCGGTCGTTGCGTCGCAGTAACAATGACTAATGAGCCGTCAAATCACAGACCCACTTCCCACTTTGAAGTTGCTCGGACGAAGTAACCATCATGACTTCATTGAATTCCGCTTCTTGAAGAAAACTACTGTACCAGTAGTACTGCGAGCTACAGTAGTTACTCCAACAGAGGCCTCCTTTTGTTCATAGGATAGGAATTTTATAGGAATATGAAAATCATAGGAAGTGAGATGACATGCATCTCAATTCCTATAGAGAAAGAGATGCCATTTGATGCATAGGATAAGAATTTTTCCATTTAGTCTAGGCTAATGTACTAGTAATTTGCTCTAAAAACTACAGTAGTAACTAGTAGTACTAGTACATGCTCGTATTCAGACACAGACACACACACTAACTACTAGTACTACTACTTCTCACATGCTGGCCAGACGCCGTCGTTCTCCTTCCCGGCTTTGTCGGCGACACCCCACCATGCTTGGATCTCCGCCGACCTCTCCACAGCAGCGCATGCGTCCTTCTCTTTCTTGTGGCGGCGGGCCTCTCTTTTCTTGAGTGCTTTCTGACTTTTCCGCTCCCTTTGTGCGGCTTTGGCCGCCTCTTGCTCTACCGCCCATTCGGCCTTGGCATCTTCAAATTCCTCACACATAGTTGTGAGGTCGCGAGTGGCGATGAACTAGGCACGGCTGGATGCCATCGCTTCCCTACTATTTTGTGTGCGATCGTGGGCGGCGAGGAACTCGGCGCGGCGGGATGCCATCGCTGCCTTACTGGTTAGTGTGCGGTGCGGTGGCATGAATGACGCTTGGTGAGAGCTCTGGGGTGGAGTGGCCGGACAACCGTATAGTGCATTGGTTTGTCAAGAGCTCAAGGACAGAAGACGAAGGAAATTTGGATGCCCCTTCAATCCTGGTCATTTAGTACCGAGTAAAATGCATTGGCGGTCATCAAACTTGTCTTGATAGCTCACCTTGATCATTGTATACAAGATATGGTGATTATACGGTCACTAGCTCAGCGTATAGCTCCGTATTTGTCTGGTTGACCAGTCAAATAGTTCGCATGCGCCTCATCAGCTCGTGTTCTTTATCTATCTACGCGGGCCTACCTGCCAATGGAGAAAAAATACTGTAAAAACCAAAATTATGCGTACGTGGGGAATCAAACCACGGACTCGTCGCTGCAACACACCCTCGTCAACCAAATGAAAATGAAATACTTCGCGTCAGACACTCACGCTAACGCTGTCAAAGCATGCTAATGCATGCACGTCGCCCTCTAAATCAAAGTCCTGCTCATGGTGCAACGCAAACGGGGAGCCCATGACCTGCGCGCCCCGGTGGTGCCTGACATTACTGTTTAGACGTTTGATGGAGGCCTACACGAACGCCGAGCATCACTACAAAAAAAAGACACATCCGTGACATTTTGGGCCGGACATTTTTTTTCTGTCATACATATGACACTTCTATGACGATAATTGTGACAAAACCCGGTATCATCATAGATGTGGTGGGCTCCTACTTCAATGACAAAAAATCATCACCGAAAATGGGCTTTTCGTCCTGGGCGGGCTGGAGACGCAGCTACATGACATTCTTTGGGCCGTCCATGACGGAAAAAACCATGGTAGAAGTGAGGGCGAGGAAAATTTCGGGGAGTTCCCGGTTACGGTGGGAGGTTGGGGGCCGAGCGATGCGCGTTTCTCTCGTACACGTACGTGCGTGTGTGCGAGGCGTTGGCTCTAACTGAACCCGAGCGAGGCATTAGGCTCTAACTGAACCCGAGCGATTGCACTGCAGACTACGCGTTACTGAACCCAAGCGATCGATCGATGGCTGTTAACTGAACCCGATCGAGCGATTCCTTTGCTACTGCTACTAATTGAAGCCGATCGATTGGATGAATAGTGAGTTTTTCGGGGGAGGGGGGTTTGGATGAACAGTGAGCGGTGGCGTTGCCTCTGGATGAACAGGACCCCGTGGTGTGGAGGGCTAGATGAACAGTAGACGGTGGAGGGGTGCCCGTGGAGGGGTGGTTGAACATGACCCCGTGGTGTGGAGGGCTGGATGAACAGTAGACGATGGAGGGGTGGTTGAACAGTAGATGATGGAGGGCTGCCCGTGGAGGGGTGGTTGAATAGTAGCCGGTGGAGTAGCGCGCGGTGGAGGCTGGATGAATAGGAGGCCGTGGAGGCTGGAGGAGGTCGACGGTAGCCCGTGGAGGCTGGAGGAGGTCGACGGTAGCCCGTGGAGGCTAGAGGAGGTCGATAATGGAGATGAACAGTATCCCGTGGAGTCCTGTTTTGCGGTACGCCACACCCCTCCCGATGATCAGGACCCCCATTTCGACCGTAGCGCTCCAACACATGTCCGTTTCGTCCATTTTGCGGTACGCCACACCCCTCCCGATTAACAGGACCTCCGTTTCGACCGTAGGAGGTCCGTTTCATCCATTTTGCGGTACGCCACACCCCTCCCGATGAATAGGACCCCCGTTCCGATCGTAGGAGGTCTGTTTCCTCCGTTTTGCGGTACGCCAGACCCCTCCCGATCAACAGGACCCCGTTCCAAACGTGGCCGGTCGAACCCAAGGCCGTTTCCTCCGTTGTGCGCTACGCCAGGCCTTGTTTTCATCGCCTGTTCCGTCCAAGCCCTCCCGATGAACACGACCACGCAATCCATTCCGACCCAGCCGGTTGGCTCCCCTTGAACACGACGACAACGCTGTTTCTCTGTTCCGACCCAGCCATGTACATGAGCCCTGGCCGTACGTATGCGCGAGTAGGCGTTCGAGACCCTGCCCGTATATACGTATGTGGCTGTATTTTCTTTCTTGCACCCTGGCCGCCGTACGTACGTGTACATGCTACGTGTGCACCTCTACTACGACACGTACGCGCCTCTACTACGACACGTGCGCGCCTCTACATCGACCAGTATATATGTACGTACACGTTCGCGACCAGAATGACAATGCTACGTACGCTTCGACCAGGTGGGTCCCGACTGTCAGGCACTTCCTTGGGTGCGAAGATGTAGCTGGTGGGTCCTAGCAGTCAGGGGGGCGAATTGTTTTTTTTGCCCGGACGCACTTCCTTGCGTGCGAAGATGTAGCTGATGGGTCCCAGCAGTCAGGGGGGCAAATCATTTTTTTGCCCGGACGCACTTCCTGCGTGCGAAGATGTAGCTGGTGGGTCCCAGCAGTCAAGGGGAAACTTTTTTTCGCGAAATACAGTGGCCCGTCCGATGGGTCCCAACTGTCAGGTGGAGGAATCATTATTTTCCGCGTAATAAGGAGGCACTTCCTTGCTGCGGCCGTGGACCCAGCTGTCAGCCTCTCCACGTATAGTCCACGTCCGATGGAAGTCGTTCCTTGACCATGTTGACCACGCCGCACCGAGAGCACCAGGGCGGTGGATGACGGTGAGGCCTAGGAAGGGGACGACGGGGAGCCGGGGAAGACGCGACAGTGGAAGCCCGCGCCGAGAGGAGTACGAGGGTTCATTGGTTCGGCTGCCGTTGCCGCAGGGCCTGGCCAGCGGTGGGAATAGTAGGGGGCGGTGAGGCCTCCACGGTAGCACATCCGGCCATGGGAGGCAGGAGCATGCGACACGACCGATGCTGCTTTGGGCGGCTGGAGCATGAAGACCAGAGGTTGAAGAAGCACTACGGCCGTTGGATGGACATCGTACAGTCACTGGAGGTAGAATCGTTTATATTGACTAAGTTGACAAAGCCCTCCGTCCCCGTCAACTTAGTAGGCCCACAAGTCAGCCTCCCACCAAGGTGGATCCCAGCTAGCAGGGGGGTATTCATTTTTTTGTGCGTAATAAGGAGGCACTTCCGGTGGGTCCAAGCTGACAGCAGGGGGAACGTTTTTTCGCGAAATACGATGGCCCGTCGGGTGGGTCCCAGCAGTCAGGGGAAAATGTTTTTTTCGCGAAATACTGGTGGCCCGTCCGGTGGGTCCCTGTTGTCAGGTGGAGGAATAATTATTTTCCAGGTAATAAGGAGGCACTTCATTGCGGCTGCCGTGGACCTAGCTGTCAGCTTCTCCACGTCCAGTATTCTTCAGATGGAATTCGGTCGTTAACCACATTGACCACGCCGCACTGAGAGCACCATGGTGGTGGACGACGGAGAGGCCTATGAAGGGGACGACGCCGAGCCGGGGAAGACGCGGCAGTGTATGCCCACGAGGAGAGGAGTACGAGGGTTCACTGGTTCGGCTGCGTTGCCATCGCTGCAGAATAACATGGGGTATGGGTGAGTGGAGTGGAGGGATGGCCTGGCCAGTGGTGGGAGTAGTATGGGGGCGGTGAGGCCTCCACGGCAGCACAGCCGGCCAGGGGAGGCAAGAGCAGGCGACACGACCGGCGCTGCTTTGGGCGGCTGGAGCAAGAAGACCAGATGTTGAAGAAGCACTACGGCCGTTGGATGGACATCGTACGGTCAGTCGAGCTAGAATCATGCATATTGACTAAGTTGACAAAGCCCTTCATCCCCGTCAACTTAGTAGGCCCACTATACTGGGTCCCAGCTAGCAGGGGGAGTATTCATTTTTTTTGTGCGTAATAAGGAGGCACTTCCTTGCGTGCGAAGATAGTTGGTGGGTCCGAGCTGTCAGCGGCGGTAACGGTTTTTTCGCGAAATACAGAGGCCCTTTCGGTGGGTCCCAAATGTCAGGTGGAGGAATCATTATTTTGTGCGTAATAAGGAGGCATTTCCTTGCGTGCGGCTGTGGACCCAGCTGTCAGCCTCTCCATGTACAGTCCACTTCAGATGCATGTCGGTCGTTGACCACGTTGACCATGCCACGCCGAGAGCACTAGGGCGGTGGACGACGGCGAGGCCTAGGAAGGGAATGACACAGAGGTAGGGAAGACTCGACAGTTGTTTCCCACGTGGAGGGGAGTACGACTGTACGACTGTACGAGGGTTTACTGGTTCGTCTGCCGTCGCCGGAGAATAATAGCAGGTGTGGGTGAGTAGAGGGATGGCTAGGCCAGCGATAGGAGTACGGTGGGGCGGTGAGGCCTGCGCGGTAGCACAAGCGGCCGCAGGGAGGAGGGAGCAGGCAGTCCCGCCGGCGCTTGTTTGAGCAGCTGGAGCAGAAGAGTAGAGATTGAAGAAGCACGACGGCCGTTGGATGGACATCCAACAGTATACAGGCCATTTCTCGTAAGCCTCAAATCTGTGGAAAACAGCATACAACCCATCTGCCATTATTTCAAATAATTTACAGCCCATTTGCTAATTCTTACGGGTTTTTTTGGAGCCCATATTCTTTTTGTTAGCATTACAGCCCATATTCTGGCCACGGTTAAAAAATTATACGAAATTTTGCATATGTCGGTGCGGTTTGAACTGTTTTTAATCCGGAAATTTTGAGTCACATTCAGACTGATTTTAAAAATAAATGTATATCAATATAAAATCCAATAAATTGTCCACACATAAAAATCAACGCAATTTAAAATCTCGAAATGAAAAAAAGATATTTGAAACTAATAGCCGATTTGATGTGTTTTAAAAATGTACATCCCATTTCTCATTACTGATAGGCCATATTCTCGGCCAGCCGAATGAAGCTCTCCTTGTCTCGAAAGATTTGCAGCCCAACAGGCCTAATAAAGCGACTTACTTGACAAATCACAAAAAAACTGGGCTAGCCATTTTCAGAAAGAAAAAAAACTACTAGGCTGGTCTGTGGTAAACATAAAAGAAAAGGCTGTCTAGACAGGCCAGAGTGTCCCGCACAGCCCAGTTGACACCCTGCTTCCGTCTCAAAAACAAATTAGATAAATGCCACTCCAATTATGGCGATTCATAAAAATGCCACTGCAATTTCCAAACTTTGAAAAATGCCGCTGCAATTTTGCAAACTTTGAAAAAACGCCACTGCAGTTTGCAAACTTTGAAAAACACCACTCCAGACTTCAAAAAATGCCACTAGAAATGGCATTTTTTAAAGTTTGGAAATTGCAGTGGCATTTCTCGGATACACCAGATTTGGAGTGGCATTTATCAAATTAACCCAAAACAAAAATAACTGGGCGAGCTGCTGGGTCCCTGGTGTCAGCCGCTCATTATGCAATTCTCTCGTTTATTGACTACGTTGACAATGGCATGGGAACCAGATGTCAGAAATCCACTAGGAGGAGCCATTTTTTATTGGCTTGAAATAAGGAGGCACTTGCTTGCGTACTGCCATGACCTTGGCGGGTCCCTGCAGTCATCCTCTCCACGTACAATCATCTCCTGATTGTGTACGCGTCAACTTGGTAGGCCCACAAGTCAGCCTCTAAACCCGTGGAGGACAAATACAACCCATTTAAAAAAATAATAGCCCATTCCATACGTTCAAACTGAAAGTTCAACATTCAGAGCAAAGTAACATGTCTGATCCACATATAGAGTACTGAACTTCCACGTTGACAACCGGCATAGCCAAGTTAACTATATACTCCCACTAATACTCTAGTAGCATACAAGTACTAACTAACTCTTAGCTAACTAGACGATGCCGGCCGCCATCTGTGGTACACGCTAAACGTCGGCACCGGCGTCCTGCGCCTTGCCTCGGACTTGTAATAGGTGCGATAGGGTGTGTTGCTCGCACGCATTGGCCCATTCCATGCTGGCGTGGTCCACCGAAGCTTCGGATTTCAAGCGGGAAACCCACTTGACGAGCTGGTAGTAAAAATCGGCGTCGCGAACGCGTGCGTGCCCGACAGCCTCCAGGGCTATTTTCCGGGCGCTGGCCTCCACATAGTTGGCCCAGTTGCGGGCGCTCTACTCGCGACTTAGAGCGTCGGTGCGCTGCTGCTCCATGTCCCGCTGGCGACGCAAATCGGCGATACGCTGCTCCTCCACCAGGCGGTCGCGCTCCAACAACTCCTGCTCCTCCGCCACGCGGTCGTGCTCCAACAACTCCTCGATCTCCGCATTGCCATCTAAAGATAGATAGAATGCCTCCTCCCTCCGTCTGCCTTCCGGTGAAAAACCGAACACTAGTTCCGGCAGTGACCGCCTCCAGCGTCGCCTACGCGGACGGGCGGGGGCATGGCGGACGTGGAGAGCAAAGTCGGGCCGGTGGGGGCTTATGAGGATATGGCGAGTTGGGTCACGGTGTGTAATGCCCCGGATGCAACTTTCCATATTTGTAACTCCAACTCTTGCCTTTTCCGGAGATGCTATATGTTATTTCCTCCGTGGTTGGGTGTTTGTCTGTTGTTTTGCATTTTGTTCTAGTTATGCATCTCGTCTCATGTCATCATCTGCATTTCATTCGCATGTTTTTCAAAACTTGCATCCGTTCGGGTTTCCCGGGTTCTCTCCGTTGTCCGTTCTGAGCCCGACCACACTCGCACGCGCCCGCGGCACCTCCGTAATATTATTTTATAAGTGGCATAAAAATGTTCTCGGAATCGGTTGCAACTTGTCGTGCGGTCTTATTATAGTGTAGACAGGCCGCCTGCCAAGTTTCGTCGCATTCGGAGTCCGTCTGACTGCCCAACCTTTATATTTATAACCGCGATATAGTCGGTTTAATCGTCGGACGTTTCGGCTTTCGAAACTACCGCCAGGCCTCTCTCTCTTCTCTCCACTCAGCCCAACCTCTCTTCACAGCCCACCTAGGCCTGTCTAACCCCCTCCGCTCTGGACCGTTGGATCGAGATCCGATGTCCGAAAACGGAGCAGAAGCCCCCTAACCCTAGCCACCTACCCTATATAATCAACCCCTAGTCCATTTTTGGGCATCTCCTAGCCCTTCCCCTACCTCCTAGCCCCTCCTCCTCAGATTCCGCGCCCGACCACAGCCCCGCCGCCACCGCGCCCGGACCAACCAGCACGCGCCACCTCGCCCCGCCAGCGCCCTCCGGCCTCTCCCACGGCGCCACGTGTCCCCGCGCCCCGCTCCCACCGATGTGACCCACCCAGGCCCGGGCCAGGCCCGCGAAGCCCATCGGAGCCCGCGCCCGAGCGCGCGCCGCCGCCTGCGTCCGCCTCTCGCTCCCCGCCCCGCAGGCGCCCAACTCCATCTCCGCCGCCCAGTTGCCTGACTTCGCCGCCGCGCCCTCCGCCGTCCCGCGCTTCCCTCCCGCCGCCGCAGATGAGCTCCGCCACCGTGCCATCTCTCTCCCTCTTCCCTCACCCTGCCTCACTCCATCTCTCTCTCCCGCAGGTCCCTGCCAGAGCTTGGAGCTCGCCGGAATCCGCGCCTCACCGGTGGTCTCCCTCTGGCCAGATCTGGTCGCCCCGGACCGGATCCGCCCCGTTCCCGGCCTCGTCAACCCCGCCGGACCCCGCCTCCGACCGGTGTCGCCTCGCCGGAGGCCTCCCTGCGCTGCCCGACACCATGGCGCCGGCACACCGCGCCCAGCCGCCTCCCCTGCAGCGCCCGCGTGGGCCTCCCGAGCTGCGGGCCCAGCCAGCGCGCCAGGCCCAGCCCAGCATGGCTTGCGTCCAGCCTCGCCTCGCCCAGGCGCAGCGTAGCCCAGTTCCTCTCCAGCCCGGCCCCCTCCAGCCTCTCCACCGACCGGGTCGAAGCCCACTGGGTGAGGCCACACCCCAGCGCCCCTCCTCTATTTTTTTCCTCCTGTCAGGCCAGCTAGTTTCAGCCCGTTTTGTTTTTTTCCTGCCGCTGCGATTTTAACATTATCCAGGGAATTACAGATTTACAGAAAACCCCCTAGATTTCATGCATATAATAACTCCACAACTGTGCATCGGTTTAAAATAATTTAAATATGTAAAATGCTCAGAAAATTGTGTAGAGTAATAATATGCCACTTTCATCTATGTTAAAAATGTTTAACTTGCTGTTTATTTAAATTTGCCAATATGCCATGTTAAAATGATTTATTTCATAACTAAATAACCGTAGCTCCGAATTTAATAAACTTTATATGTAAATGGGGTGGAAAAATGCATAGATTAACATGGTAGCATCACTTTAAATGTTTAACAACAATAAAATTGTGTTTAGGGCAGAACAGGACCAAATCTAAAATATGCATATGGGGATTTTCTGGACTTGTTGTTTGTTGTTCCAGCCTCATTTAAACTTGTCTAGATAGGTAGTTTTTCTTGTGCTTCACCCCTTGCCATGTTTAACAACATTTAATATTGTTGTGTACCTAACCGAGAGAGAACTAAATAATTGATGTGGTCTTTCGTCAATATGCAACTCGTTGCATATTGATCTCCACTTAACTTGTAGTATTGTTTGTTGCACTTTGCCATGCCATGCCTCATTAAACCGGACATGCATCATACTTGTTTGTGCATCATGCCATGTTTATGCTTGTGCATATACCATGTTGTTTGTTTCTTTCCCGTGTTGCTTCTTAGTTCCGGTAATGTTGCGATTGTGAGGATTCGTTCGACTGCTCCCGTTCGTCTTCTTCATGGACTCGTTCTTCTTCCTTGCGGGATCTCAGGCAAGATGACCGCTACCCTGGATCTCACTACTATCATTGCTATGCTAGTTGCTTCGTTCTATCTCTATGCTATGCTACCTATTACCTATTTATCAAGCCATCCCAAATTGCCATGTCAGCCTCTAACCTTTGACACCTTTCCTATGCAAACCATTGCTTGGCTATGTTACCGCTTTGCTCAGCCCCTCTTATAGCGTTGCTAGTTGCAGGTGAAGTTGAAGATTGCTCCATGGTGGACAGGATTTTGGTTGGGATATCACAATATCTCTTATATTATTAATGCATCTATATATTTGGTAAAGGGTGGAAGGCTCGGCCTTATGCCTGGTGTTTTGTTCCACTCTTGCCGCCCTAGTTTCCGTCATACCGGTGTTATGTTCCCGGATTTTGCGTTCCTTACGCGGTCGGGTGATTTATGGGACCCCCTTGACAGTTCGCTTTGAATAAAACTCCTCCAGCAAGGCCCAACCTTGGTTTTACCATTTGCCTCACCACCACCTATATTTCCCTTGGGAGTAATTAACCCGAGGGTCATCTTTATTACAGCCCCCCCAGGCCAATGCTTGTCTAAGTGTTGGTCCAACCTAGAGCACCGTGCGGGACCATTCCTTGGCAACTTGGTTCGTCGGTTCTTGTACGCTTCGCTTATCCGGTGTTGCCCTGAGAACAAGATATGTGCAGCTCCTATCGGGATTGTCGGCGCATCGGGCGGTCTTGCTGGTCTTGTTTTACCATTGTCGAAATGTCTTATAAACCGGGATTCCGAGTCTGATCGGGTCTTCCTGGGAGAAGGTTTATTCCTTCGTTGATCGCGAGAGCTTGTCATGGGCTAAGTTGGGACACCCCTGCAGGTTATAATCTTTTGAAAGTCGTGCCTGCGGTTATAGGCAGATGGGAATTTGTTAATGTCCGGTTGTAGATAACTTGACACCAGATCCGAATTAAAACGCATCAACCGCGTGTGTAGCCGTGATGGTCTCTTTTCGGCGGAGTCCGGGAAGTGAACACGGTTTCTGGGTTATGTTTGACGTAAGTAGGAGTTCAGGATCACTTCTTGATCATTGCTAGTTGACGACCATTCCGCTCGCTCTCTTCTCGCTCTTGCTTGCGTATGTTAGCCACCATATATGCTTAGTCGCTGCTGTAACCTCACCACTTTACCCCCTTCCTTTCCCTTTAAGCTTTGCTAGTCTTGATACCCATGGTAATGGGATTGCTGAGTCCTCGTGGCTCACAGATTACTACAACAATAGTTGCAGGTACAGGTTCAGGCGATGATCATGACGCGAGAGCGATGCTTGCTTGCGTTGAGTTCTTCTTCTGCTTCTTCTTCGATTAGGGGATAGGTTCCAGGTCAGCAGCCTGGGCTAGCAGGGTGGATGTCGTTTGAGTTTCTGTTTGTGATTCATCCATAGACGGATGATGCTCTTACGTATTGTAATGTTGTATTCGTGTGGCATTGTATGCCTTATGTATGTATCCCCATCTATTATGTAATGTTGATGTAATGATATCCACCTTGCAAAAGCATTTCAATATGCGGGTCTATCCTTGGTGGGACCTTCGAGTTCCTTTTGGATAGGGTCGCATATTGGGCGTGACACGGTGGCACCGGAGAAGGCTGGGAAACAGTACTTATAGGCGGAAGGTAGCGCGACGGTCATCAAAATTCAATGCATAATGGCTTAGCGCGCCAGCTTGCCGTGGAAAACTAGAGAAACTGAAATTATGACTGTGCCGTCTCATCCCGTCTGGGTCGCATGTCGGCATGGCGGTCAAACAAGTGCACTCGAATCATCTCCCTCCTTGTCAATAATGATTCCACAGATTTAAAAAGCCCACAACAATTAAAGCGTATCTTTTTTCGCAATAGTTAGCTGCCTTAATTATGGTCGGCTGCATGCAGGCACTCAGAATCGCTCGCAGGCAGTATGCGAAGCAGCATGCAGCGAGTCGCAGCCGAGGGCACGCATGCAACCACTTAAATCGCTGGAATTAATTAGGCTTAAACTTCTGCATGTCATTAATTATTGCCATGCCTTGGTCTTGCTGCTTTGCTCACGGGACTAATAAACCCAGACGGAGGGAGTACCTTGGTTGGTGAGAGGTTTGAATTAAGCCCTCCAAACCGGAAAGGAGGTACTAGTATGTGCGTGATCCGCTATTTATTCGTGTAGGATCGAGTAGGTCGTTTCTTGAATTGAGCCCTGCAAACTGGAAAGGAGGTAGTACGTGCATGATCCGTTATTTATCTGTGTAGGATCGATAGTGTAGTTTGTCAGTTACTTCAGAGGTAGGCATTTTTATCCGTGTAGGATCGATAGTGTAGCTTGTCAGTTTCTTCAGAGGTAGGCAATTTTATTCAAAAAACTGCCACTTCGCATCTTGCCTCGCAAATAAAACTGCCAGGAGCGCATTTGTAGGCTAGCTAGTGATCGATCAGTAACTTGTAAACACTGAGCAAACAGAAATAAGTAACTGTTAATGCATCTCAGTGATTCACAGATCATATACAAATATGTAGCTCCAAAAGCAAAGATCAGCCACTTCCGATCTTGCGTCGCAACTAAAACTAACTAGTATGATTCCCATACATAAGATCAACATGTTAATGCATCTCAATGATTCACAGATCATATACAAATATTTAGCTCCAAAAGCAAAGATCTAGAAAAAACATCTGTTCTTCCTACTAACATGGATGCTTCTCTTGGCCAACATTTAGTACAGACTGAAAGATAAATTTGTTCGTGAAGTCTACAATTCCTCTTGCAAATGTAAGTGGTTTCACCAACAGCTGGAACCATGAGAAAGAACCACACATGATGGAGTTACATCCACTGCAATATGATTTGGTATTCTCTCGATCACACCACAAGACTATTTTCGGAATACAAACTTTAACTTAGGCAAAATGATGCCCATTGTATAATCAGACCAAAGCAATGAAGCACCTAGTATTGGCCAATAAATGGTACAATACTACTTTTCTGCAGTCCATGAGTGACTATCCAATCTTTCTGTATCTATTTTCAAATGGCACTACATGCAATGACTATACTATTCTCTTGTGCAGTTCAACCAAAATTGCGGACACTTTGTTTGTTTGCCAAATAGCAATGGGCAGACATCTCTGTCTGCACAAATATCAAGCAACTAGTAAAAATATACCACACCATGTATTTTCAGTTTAAACATGTCTCTTCCGCTTAGCATCTGTCATTTTCTGCACTGGACAATCTGATACAGTTATGTTTTGCCTTGGACAATTTCATACTGAATTGATTTGCTGGTTCAGAGCAGAAATATAGAGCCTATTCTTCATGAGACCAAGGATATCCATGTTCGCAGTGATGGAAGAGGTGAAATCGATACAACTGAAATTGAGCATCCAATCATTGAATCCTATCCCGCACCTCCAATGTAAGTCCACCCTGTCAAGAAATTCACATGCAAACCACTAGTATTACTATCTAATGACAGTACAAAAAGAGTAGCAAGATAGTAGCAAACCATGTACAGCTCATAGTGCCACCAATTGGATATAAAGGTTTGGAAAAAAACATGCTCCTAATGTTGAACCAGTTGGACTTTTTGTACAGTTCCACTAAAATCGAGCATCCCTGTTTGCATAGATATTGAAAGTGTGATTACTATAAAAGTGGCACTAGTTGAAGCATAGACACACAAATATAAGCATTCCAATTTCTTAATGGGAAAAGTTAGCAAGACTATTTCTAACCACCTATTTGAAGGAATAAATAAAGCAACAACGGCTGATGTCAGGATGGCATACATAGTTTTTATGAAAAACTGAGCCATTCCTGACCTTTCCTCTTCTTTTAAGCAATTTTTGTGCAGTTCTACTAAAATAAAATGCCATCACCGCCTTGACAATTCAGTGACACTTTCCAAAAGGAAATGACTTAACATTACATCATGATGTCAGGTATGTAGTCGACAGGCATTAGAGACAAACACACAGGACCTCCTCCGATAACATAATGAACATTAATTTTAACAAAGGTGTGACTAGCTTTACCGGGATAATTTGAGTGAACTCTACACCCTCTGTTCCTTAATATAAGACGTTTTCGCGGTTCAATTTGAAGTACCCAAACGTCTAGTATTTAGAAAAATAGGTAGTAGTTTTCTTGAGCACATATCTGGGAAAGCTTGCCACACTTTATTTATGTCCATACGCTAATGCAACACCATTCGAATACTACAAATATACACTAATCTAGTGGCTAGTGCAACAATAGAGTAGTTATTTTATTACAGGGTATAGTACAATGGTTTTACTGAACAGATTTCAATAAACTCTATCACTGGAAGGTTTCTAAAAGAATTAACAATACAAAATGTAAAGGTAACAAGTTTCAGCATTGGTATACTAGCTATGCATGAGCATTAAACCAAATACAAAAGTCTGAAGGTAACTAGCATTATTAACTAATGACAGTATAAAAAAATGGCAAACCATGTACCTCCAAGGTAAATATCATTTCGAACTCGGGGGGACCTTAAAAATTGCTATCCCAATCTTGATAATCGATCAAACATAAAAACTTGATCGAACGAATCAAGAGAACAGCCGGAGGAGGAGGTGCCCACTCTTGACCTTTCCTCTTGTATTCATAATTGTCTGTGCAGTTTAACCAAAATAAAATGACATCAGCGCCTTGGCATTTTGGTGACATTGTACAAAAAAATTAACTTGTCTCATGACAGTGAGGTATGTAATATATAAGCATTAACAGTGCAAATATCTGAAGGTAGTAACAAGTTTCATCGTTGGTATACTGGCTGTGCAACATCATTAGAATGCCTTAGCTGAAAAATCTTTAATACATCCACAATCAACAGCTAACCCTGAAATAATCCAGTGACATTAAATGGCATTGCTTAAATTTATCGGTGGCATTAGACTGAGAGCAGCATTAGTTAAATGTGGCATCACTTTAGTAGTAGCATTGCTTGACTTGACTGGTGGCATTATACTAACAGCAAAAAAAGTGGCAATAAGAGCATGGGAGGCCCATTCGGACAGTGGGCGCACTAGTACGATGTGCCTCCACAGACGCAGAGTGGTGAGGGAGGTATGGTTGCCTAGATCAACAAATATCCAGGCAGCATATGCGGATTACGTCCCATTTTTGTTCTATTTAGCCACCTTTTTCCTATGTGAGGACAACAAACTGATCGACCTGGTCATTCTTTATTGCGTTGTCATGCCTTTCTACCCTTCTTCAACCAAGAGACACGAGACTCGTTCCTTAGCTACTGATTTCCCCTTTTCAACCTAGATGCGGGTTCGATGCCTACTCTCTTGGACAGTACAGTCTCCCTTCCTTTCCTTATTCAACCCAGACATGGATTAGTCTGCATGAAGTAGGGTTTCCTTTAATAGTGCAAATTATGATTTTCGTCTGCGTGGCCAGCAGAGCAGAGGATAGCAAATTGGGAAGATGGTGGAGTAGAAAAAGATCCACATGCAACGACGTGGCAGATGGGGCAATAGAACAAGGGTATGGTTAGAAAAGAGGTAGCATACCTGAGGGTCGGCGGGAAGTGGCTTCGATCATGGTCATCGTCCTCCGCACACACTACGGCAGCGAGCTTGGGGACGGAGGCCATCCCGTGCAGGTGCTAGGTCTGAGAGGACGGCCTTGTCATCAATGCGTGACCTCGCTCGCCGACGACGAGTGCGTCAATGCTGCATGTCCTTTTCTTCCCCGACGGATCTGTGACCACCAGTGAGGAGGGAGAGAGGGACCGTCTTTTTTAGATCTGGAGAGAGGGTGGAAGTGTGAGAAGCAAGTGGGCAACACTTAGCAAGAAAGCACTGAAGCTCCAGCCTATATATCTTTTTATACTACTAGTACTGGAGGTGGAGTAGTGGTAGAGTAGTTTATATTTTCTCTGCGTACAGTACCAGTTAGTCGTGCTTCAAAACTGAACGGCACACAAAAAAATAAAGGTCGGTAATTATGCGGCACCTTGGGCCAATGCGGCTAGATTGCATTTTGCACGAGAAAATACACACCATGTTTCGTTGACATGTGGTCCCGTTCCAACATATCAGTGAGACGACGGCGAGTAGTAGGAGTATTTTCAAACGAACGTGTAGGCCGGGGCGCCTTTTCGTGAATCGTGGCAAACTGGCAACCGTCCACCGACTCTTCTCCTTTCCCTCTCGATTTGGAACTGCTGTCGCATGCTCTTCCTCTCCCTACTCCATTTTCCTTCAGCCCTTCACCCTTTATTCTGCCATCGTTCGATCTTCTTCTCCATGGAGGGAACAGGCCAGAAATGACCCTGTTATTCTTGGCCCGATCTAAAAGATGACGTGGTGTAGGAACTCATTGATCGGTGCATGGTAGGTTCGTTCAAGCCCATTCTCGACTCAACTAATAACATCATTACAAGGAACCCAAGAGTCAAGGAGTGGTTTGATCTCCCCTATCTTCTTCGTCGTGACCCTGATGACTAGCGCCAGTACGACGGAGGCCTCGCCCTGTGCAAGTTGATGCCGCTTGATAATGATACGTATGATGTTAAGATGCCATTGCTTGAGGGCAAGGCTTGGGCAGGTGCAAATGGAGATTGGGTTGTTTATATTGGGTCCAACTACGAGTGGGAACTTGTGAATGTGTACACTCGGGACCGGGTTCCACTTCCAAAAATCTCAGCAGACTGCCCAGAGGTTGAGCACACCGGTATTGTACGCACGTTCAAATACGATCATGGTGACTATCTTCTATGGAAGATAGCAATTTGTCGAGTTCCCAACCGCTCTTGGAATTACAACAACTATGAAGTTGTTGCTATCTTCGACAAGCTTGTTGCCGTCCTTGGTGGTTTGACTCGATGGATATTGCTCAAAAATCAGTTTCTGTACACAGATGAGTACTGTGATGCAATTCAATACGAGGGCCTTGTGTTTGCTGCCACCACTCGTGGCACTGTTTTTGCATGGCATCCTCGTAGTTTCAGTACGTTTATCTTCCACCGTAATTATAATTGTTTCATCCACATGCATGCAGGTTAGCAAGTTTCCCTTTACTAATTAACCTTCTTCTTGTGTTTCCAAGGTCCTGTGAACATTCCACGACCTATACTTGAAAATTTTTATAACCAAGGGGGAGATGACGATGGTGATGATCACGAGCATGAGGACGAGCAGCGCCCATATACTCTTTGGCGCCTGGCAACTAATTCCGATGGATCACCTCTTCTTGTGTGTATACAACCCACTAATGATGTTACTGCTAAGGAAGCATGCGTAGTATCCCATGGTCGCACTCTTAGGACCTATTCCAACACCCGTTGCATGGTATTCGGGATGGATACTAGTGTGCTAGTGCCAACTCCTTCTCCCTGGTATAGAATTGATAGTCTTGGAGAAAACTCGCTCTTCCTTGGACAAAACTATCCAATGATGGTGAAAGGCGATCAAACTGCTGTTGACACAACATTACTACCATTTATGAGAAGCAACTTGGGTGGTTCCCTACCCTGGTACTGATATAGTAGGCCGCTTCAGCCTGGATGATCAGTCCTGCGTTGGTCTCTAGATCGACAATGGATGGCCCGTCCCAGAGAATCACTTGTGGTTCAAAGCAAGCGTTTCCAACGCCGAGGAATGGTTGAGTTGAAGTTCATTTCATTGCTTGTTATTTGTTGTATGGTGAAAACTTTAGTATTTATAATGTATCCTCGTTGTCGATGTGGGTTAATGACCTGTTGTATGTAATAAAATGATATGCCTGTGATAAACTTACTAAATTTATGAATGGCTTTCGAGTCGCTTCTCTGAGTGAGTGGTGCGACAAGGCAAAAAATATTTTCCGAATACATAATTTTATGTGCATTGCAACAGGTTATCGGATGAGGCCAATCAACAATAATAGTACACTATTTGCACTAGCTTCACATGCTTCGCACGTCGGGCGGGTGTTTTTACTGTAGCCATATGTTAATGTGTTCGCTGTACGTAACCAGCACCTCGAATCCTCGATACTAGTACTATATAGTAGGAGTAAGTAGTAGGAGTAGTAGGGTGGCATGGGCCAGAACAAGCATTCACGTCCAGGAGTACGGCACACGCGACCACCATGACATCCATCTGACACCATATTATTTCTTGGAGTCCGTGCTAGATCAATCTCTTCAACCTCGTCGTTTCTCTAACTTCAGCCATCACGCGGCGGGCGAGGTGGGGGTTTGCCGATAGTCGGTTTCCTTAACTGCGGTCCCACTTGTAAGGCCAACTCCAACGCACGACCCCTAATGGACCTCCATTTTACACGAACTCCAACAATAATTTTGACTAGAGAAGCAAGACCAAAGAAAACAAGAACCACAAGAATACATTTTACTACTCCTGTAAGTTGGATTAGTGCCTTCTCGATGCATTCATTGTTGATCTGGGGAGGCTCGATCTTGCGTGCTTCTTTCTTCTTCGAGTGTAAAGAAGTAGACGTTGCTTCCTCGCATCTAGTCTCATGTCTAGCCTCTATTCTAGTAGGAGTATCAACAAGTGCACTAATCTCATCTCTAGCCTCTGTGCTAGCTAAAAGTGATAGAACATCTACTAAATTGCGCTCTGTCAATATATGGATGTACTCTTCTTCCCAATACAAAAACTTGCATCCATTCTACTCCCTCCGTTGCACAAAACATGCCTTCTATTTGTCAAAATATATATGTATCTAGAGATGTTTTAGTATATAGGTACATCCATTTTTGGACAAATGGAAGTCAAGTATTTTGGAACGGAGGGAGTACACAATAATTTTTTTAAGTTAGCACAACTAGTCTAATCCGAGAGCACAACCGAAGATTTGGTCGGGTTCTTCCTCCTTTTGTCGACACGTGGGACATCCAGCATCCAGGTCATGTCATGAAAGAAAATAGAGTGGTAGTTGAACTGTAAATAGAATCTTACTACTCTTGAGTAACTCCCAAAGCGGCCACCAAAGATCTTTATTGGATTTGTTTTTCATCACCAACACGTCGAGGCGAAAGATGTGCAGGTTCAGTGGGTCCTCTTGCGTTTTCACTGACATGTGGGACCGCATGTGAGCAAACAGACGATGGGCTCCGCGCGTCCGCTGGCTGGCTTGGAAGAGAGATCGAGGAGGGCTGAGCACGGACTGCAGGAAATTTGTTCTACGTACCTTGATATGGGCTCGATATAGTGGGGTGGCATGGGCCATAACTAGCATTCACGTCTAGTAGTACGGCACACGCCACCCACACGAGTCCCATCCGACACCAATTTTCTTGGAGTCGGTGCTACAACCATCTCTTCTCCCTCCTGTTTTCTCAGCCACCACGTCGTGGGCGGGGTGGGGGTTTGCCGATAGTCGGTTTGCTCAACTGCGGTCCCACTTGTAAGTGAAAATGCAACACCACACGCATTCCCGCTTGAGCGGCATGCCGGACCAACTGTGTGGGGGTGCGACGCGAACACGTCAGGCTTTTCCTTTTGAACTCGTAACTTGTAAAATTTGGTTCTGCTCCATGGCGCGACCGATAGATAGAAAATAACGATTTTGCCTAGAGTAATGAGAAGTTTGGTTCTGGCGCCGTTCTTGCATGGAGTACGTACGAAAATTATGAAGTTGAGGCGAAAGGTAAGATAATTACTATAGTATCATATACTACTACATGGATTTAAAGAAAAGATAAAAATACATACGGATCCATCAACGACATCCTCACGCCCTAGTGCGCCGGGTCACCAACCGACGTGTGAGGAGCAGCGGCATTGGCGGCAAGCTCAACGTGCTTCTAAAGAATGCCGTCCAAGGTTGCCCTGCGGTCCAAGAAGGCCAGCGTCCTATCGTCCCCCTCTTGCATGTAGTATTCCTTGTGGACGATTTGCGCGTAGACGTGGGTGATTATGTCGATGGTGTCTTGCTGCGCCAGGCGCTGCGCGGCGAGCGCGACCTCGAGGTGGACATTCTCCGGCGCCACGGTGGGCAGTCGCAGGGGCACCAGTGCGTCGAAGAGGTTTTCACCATAGTGGCTGTTGAGGTGGCGGGCATCGCAGAGCCTGGGTGCGTGGGCTAGAGGCTTACGTCAAAGTTGTCCATGAGCTTCTTGACGACGGTGAACTTGTCGAGGAAACCAACGAGGACCTCGTTGAACAAGGAGACAAAGCTGTCGTCCAAGCGGCCCCTCGCCCTGGCGGCCTCAAGCAATACTACCTGGAGACGATCCTCTGTGCCGGGCCGCAGGCCGGCGTCGTGGACCATCTGGCATAGCCGGGTGATGCTCGCGCTCATCACCTCCATGGGTCTAGCTTAGCTTCTAGTCAATTGTTCTTGCGATTCGAGTGATCACTCTTGCCCTTGGTTAGCGTGCATAGGTGCGTAGGATTTTGTACTACTCCTCGCCCTCTACTGCACCTGCCTTTTGCTGTATGATAGGTGGGCCAGCCACCCCCTGGGCTCACGTGTCATTCACCCAAAGGCAGTTGCCGTAAGTCAATGAAGCTGCATCCCCCTCTGTGCCGGTGCAGTATAGTCATCTCACCGGACCTCTAGTTGGGGCCAAACGAGAGAAGTTTGATCTTTACTGGTTTATTGGTCCCCTTTGCATTTTGCGCCAAGTTTTGACCTTTGATTTAACTAATAAAATGTTAATGCATGTAAACAAAATGTTGTGTAAGTCACCTTACGAAAACCAAATAATCCCAAAACACTTAGGCACGATGCATTAACTCCCTCCTTGTTTCTTATTTCGTGACATATCAACCAATGAGAGATGTGGGCCGTGCATGCTTTCAATGACTTGAGACTACCAAACATGACATGCAGTGTTTAGTTCATTGCATGTAATCCTATTAGTACTCTAGTTAGCAAAAAACATTAAGTTCTCTCGCCGATAGGAATAAAACACCATGTATTTATTTACAGAGTGAGTAGTACATTTTTTGTGACATGCATTACTAGATATTGCTAGTCAAATACTAAAATCTAGATGGATGTGGTAGTACTCCTAAACCCAGACGGTGGTGCTACTAGTACTAGTAGTAGTACTGCCAATGTAGTAGTAGGAGTACTAGCACTGTACTACCCGTTGGTCAAATTATTACGTGCTGCTACTGACAGTGAAGTGACAAGACCCTGCGCCGGAGATGACATCTGAGTATAGGCGCCGTGTTCGGCATACCATAGTCAACCTCACCGTCTGCAGTCACTATCATCATGGCTGTAGAGCTAGCCTGCTTACAACTAGCCCTGTTCAACATAATTTCCCGTGCGTAGATGCCCGTGCATTGCACGAAACACCAAGATTGGGGGTGGACGGCGCCGGCAGCGGCCATCACGCCAGATTTTTCCATGGCCTTCTAGATGTGGTTGGGAGGAGATAAGGCTGATTGTGAGAGAGAAGGAGTTGTTTGTAAATAGGGAACACGTGCGGGCATCTTTTTGCAAAAATGGAGAAGCTTGGTTCGTATGCGTCAGATCTAGATCCGACGGCTATTGGTGAAAGATGGGAGGCACAACATCATCACCAACTCAGACCTGTTTGATTCGCATGATTTTGAAAACGCAGGAATAGGACATGGCAATATTACAAGTTTCAAATTGATATTACAAATGTTAGGAGTAATGATGCACCTATGAAGAGGGAATTACTAGGAAGTTTACGTAAGAACTTTCGTTACTTTAGGTGGATGCAGCATTATCGTACAAACTAAAATCCACCGCCCTGACAAGTCAGTAATGGGCAAATAAGTTTTCGAGTCTCTGGCCACTTGATGTTTCAAAAACAAATTCAGCTTCTGCGGAGACTTTGTCATTTAGGCTTAGACGCTTGCGTTGATCAGCACACCATTCGTTGTTGCGCCAGAGAACGCCAAACCTCATTACCTTGAGCACACTTGCCTCCAGAACAAAGAACCTGGCCAATTTAATCTCAGATGTGCTGCCTCGGTAGTCGATCAAATCAATTTCTGTAAGATGGAGATCAAGGCATTCGATGAGATTGTTATAGTGCAACACATTTTTCACTTTCGGGTCTTTTTTTATCTGCAAAAGTAGAGAACATATTAGAGCAGCTGGCTGCATAAGATTGCCATGTCATCAAGAGGTACTAATACATTCGCTCATACGATAGGGTTGGCTGGCTAGTCATATTTTCTCTCTCTCTCTCTCTCTCTCTCTCTCTCTCTCTCTCTCTCTTTCTGTTTCCTCTCATTTAACAAGGAGCACGTGAAAAGCTTGGGCATTTGTTGCCTTCCACTATGTGGTCGGTGCCATATTTCGCAAAAGTATGCCACATAATACGCATTGATGTCAAATCAAAAGATTTGGCACCGCTCTCGTGATGTGAGAGAGTTGGCTCCGCTATGCACACAGACCCACATATATAAACAAGTCAATCAAACCAACTACACCAGCCTCTCACTCTCCCAAACAAGTGTTTTTTATTGCCTCAGTCCTCTCTCTCTCCCATGCAGTGTTTTTTCATTGCGTGAGTTAATTTGGCACCGGAGAAAAGTAGGTGATCCAGATTGGGGCACCAGGTGAGCAATGGAGGGACATCGATGCCAAATGCATCACAAGTGAATTTGGCACATGTTTTGGCCTACATAGCCCACTTTTGTACTCCCTCCATCCCAAAATTCTTGTCTTAAATTTGTCTAAATATGGATGTATCTAGTTACATTTTAGTGTTAGATACATGCGTATCTAAACAAATGTAAGACAAGAATTTTGGGACGGAGGGAATACTACCTCGTATTTAGTATAAAATTTTGACCATAGATTTACCTAAGAAAATGCCAATGCATGTCACTAAAAATTACACCATTTGAAATTATGTTCAAATACGAATCCAACATATAGTTCTTAGTGACATGCATTAACATTTTGTTAGTTAAATCTATGCTCAAATTTTGATACTACAAAATTAGAAGAGTAAACCATGACGAATGTAGTACTTGCTCTTAGGGTAACCATAGAGTTACTGGAGTAGTCTAAGTTACTTTCCACTATGACTAGCCTAGGCTACTAAAGTAGTACATCATAAAAATGATGCAGGTGATCACGTGAGAAAAAAATACTAAAAACATTTCTTTCGGTGCGGTGTGTAGATGCAGTTTTGAACACTACACTTGTCATCGTAATTTGGGAAAATTACGAAAAAATTGAGCTACGTTGTGATTATCGTTTACTTATAGGAAAGAAGTTTCACCTTGATGAGTAGCATCTCCGTGCATGGAAAGCATGTAAGGAATCCAACAACTTGATCCATATTGGGGCCGATAGATTTTAGTGCTAAGTTCTTCACTATGCGCATGGACTGGGTCAAGCTTGTGGGAATCATTTTCTGGAAGACGGTCGTAAATACATCAAGAAGAAATTTAAAAATGTGAATTTCAAGAAGATGGAGAAGAAGATGAGTGCTGTACTTGAACGATTACGGATCCAATAAAGAGTTCAGAGAATTTGGCAGACGAGTACACCAACACTGTCAATTTTGGTGCGTCAATGACCCTAATTTTTGTTGGACCTTCTAGATCCGATACAAGCAGTCTCTCAAGGAAAGGCGCATTCTCAATGACCTTAACGTGGAACAGCTAGAGTGATCTCTTCCCAATTGATGTCTTGTTGCGGGGCCAGCAAGACACATAAATCCATCAGAGATTCGTTGAGGTGATGTGGAGGCTAATGAACCCGTGGATCTTCTCAAGATGAAGGTACTCGAGCGTAGTACAGCTACGGAGCAGGTGTTCGATAGCCTTCTTCGAGATGACAACGTCGAAGAGGTCGAGCTGCTTGAGTTGAGGGAGAAGAAGGGCAGGCGCGGCATTAATTTGGGGAAGATAGTAGGAGCTGAAGCTGGCGCCGTGCAGCGTTGGCGTGAGGCGGAGCGCGGATGGCGGCAGAGAGCGACATCGTCCAGCTTCAAAGCTGAGCTCCTCGAGCTGATCTAGGGCGGGGGATAAGAACCACTCGTCGAACTTGGGTTGGACCTTGCAGTTGGTACTGAACATGTAGATGTCAAGGTGTTTGGCTGGCCCAGGGTGCGATGAAAGGATCTTGGAGACTACGGCCATGCGTTTGCAATCCCCGCCGCAGAGGCAGCTGTCGACGGTGAGGTTGAGGGGGATGCAGCGCCAGAGGGGGCGCCACTACCGGGAGAGCAGGGCGGTCCGCACGGCAGATTTGGTGGGGAGGAGGCCGATGATGACGAGCAACATGTCGTCGGGGAGGCTGCTGATGAAGTCTAGGCTCGCCGGATGCGGTTTTGGCTCGAGCCGCCTCTGCTTGTTGGCTGCCTCGCCGTCCATCTCAACCGGCAGCGACACCGGTGTACATGTGTGCTGGTGTGTGTGTTGTGTGCTGGGTGTGCGTGAGTGCGTCCTTCTGTGCATGCCATAGCGCAATGTTGAATTGTGCACGAGTGCATCATTCGCGCACAAGAAGTTTGTCCTCAATGCGCCCTCAATTTACTAGCGTGCGGGGTGCTACCCCGAGTGGTTTCAACTTTGTTTACTTCACCGCGTGTCATATGGGCCTCTAGTTTACTTATTTTCACCCACTGCCACATGGGCCAGCACACGAAGATACAGAACACGAGCTAACAAGGCAACATGTGGATTGGTTTGACCGGTCAACTAAACAATATACGGAGCTATACGCGGACACAGTGAGCGTATAATCCGTCGGTATAGAGAGCTCGAGTGAGAGGGGAGGCCCATGAGAGATAGCAGAGAGAGAGAGAAAGAGCTACTCCCTCCGTTCGATAATGTAGTTCCAACATTTTTTTAAGTCAAACTTTTGAAACTTTGACCAAGTTTATAAAGAAATTACTTATATCTACAATGCCAAAGATAAATGATAGTATGAAGTAAGTACATGTTGTGATGAATCTAATGATCGTTCCAGATGTAAATGTTTTTCTCCACATATACCTGGTCAAACTTTTTTGAGGTTTGAGTTTTCAAAACATCCATATGCTTATGGGCGTGACAGAGTCCCTAACTAGAGAGAGAGAGAGAGAGTGAAAAAAGTGTGTGTGTGCGTGTGTGAAAGAGACATGGACAACACACGATAAAAGTAAAGAAAAAGCGTGCGTGTCTTATGCAAACATATCACACATGCATCTTCGACAATGGAGGCAAGGTGAGGAGATAGTGTGTGGTTGTTTGGAACCGAGAGAGCAAGACCCCTAGCACATGGCCAAGAGGGGTCTGACAAACAAGAGAGATAGGCCGAGAGAGATGTACGGAGAAAATGCAGACATGGGGAGGAGAGAGTGTATGTTTGTCATAGAGAGATCCCCTGGAGATCGTGATGGTACTACATGGGTGGGAGATCGAGTGACAAGGTGTGTGCGCAATAGAAGATGGCCCGAGAGATATCGAGATAGATGTATGGATGGAAGGAGACAATACATGTGTTCCTGATGGCTAGTAAGAGATAATCATACTTAGGAGGGGGGGAGTGCTTGCGCCTATGATGGAGTGAGGGATTATGGTACTTAGGGGGGTGCGTGTCACATGGAGAGAGAACAAGGGCGGAGAGTGTTGGATGGGTCTATATGTATATTGCGAGCAAGACATGTGTATGTGTGAACCAGGGAGATATAAGGCCAGTTTGGCTTGCGTCCTGAGCATCTTTTGCCTGGCCTGGGGTTGTGGCTGGATTTCATGCACGCTTGTTTGGTTGCTACCCTGTGAAAAAGAAAGCCCGCCTGGCCTGGGTTCCCTTGCACTTTAATTAGCCTGGCTGAACTCCAGACACTGCAAGTAGCCTGGCCCAGGCGACCGATTTTGAACGCCTGGCCGTGCTTGGTCGTGCGGCCACGAGGCTAAGAACAACATGGATGGATATTAGCATTAAATAATTGATGCATGGATTGATTGATGGGACGTTGATGCTTTGCCTGGCCCAGGCATGAACCAAACGCTTCAGCACCACACAAGCCTAGCCAGGCAGAAATATTTTACATCTCACGTCCACACCAAGCAGTACCGTCCATCAAGACATGAGGGTTAGGTCACGAACCAAACTGACCAATAAAGTTTGAGATAGATTGAGGATCCCCAATAAGGCTGAGTGGTGCGCCAGATAGCTGAGAGGGGGAAAGAGATATTCCATCCGCTCGATAATGCAGTGCATGTAAATTTTTTTAGAAGTCAAACTTTGGAAACTTTGATCAGGTTTACGCAAATGTTATTTATATCTACAATACCAAAGATACATCATACAACACTACATCTCATGGTGAATCTGATGGTATATGTTTGCCGTACTAGATGTAATTCTTTTTCTCCACGTACATGGTCAAACTTTGTGATGTTTGACTTTTCAATAAATCTATATGTTATGGACTGAGGAGAGTGCCTCAGTCGAGACAGATCAAGTGCGTGTGAGGGAGAATGGGTAAGTGTGCAAAAAGCGTATGTGTGTGAAAGAGAAAGTGACAACAAACGATAAATTAGAGAGAGTGTGTTTTTTTCGTTTCTTATGCGAACATATCACGCATGCATCTCCGAGATGGAAAAGCGAGGCGAGGAGATCCACGAAGATAGCTAGTGTGTGATTGTTTGCAACAGAGAGAGACACCCCTGTAGCACATTTCCAATAGAGGTTTGGCCAACAAGGAACAAAGGTCGAGAGGGACACATGGATGGCATGGACGCATGGCGAGGGATAGAGGGTGTGTTTGTGATAGAGAGATCCCCTCGAGATCGTGAGAGGACTATATGGGTGGGTGATTGAGGGAGTGCGTGCATGATAGAAAGATGCCCTGAGAGAAATCGAGATAGACCATGCACATGTTTGTGATGGAGACTAAGATTAGCTAGTCATATACATATAGGGGGGACTGCGTGTGCCTACAATTGAGTGAGAGACCATCATACTTGGTTAGCTGGGCATGAGATTGTGTGTGTGTGTGCGTGTGAGATGGAGAGCGAACGAGGGAGAGAGATAGAGTTTTAGATGGGCCTATCGAGTGCGAGTGAGATATGCATGTGTGTGTGTGACCCAGGTGAATGGAGAGTTTGAGAGAGGGGGGAAGAGCTCCGAGACGACATAGTGGTGCATGAGAGAGTTACGGGCAAAGAGCCAAGGAATTTGTGTGCGTACGATGAGTGCACCCAAGATATCTAGCTTGGACTAGCTAAAGTATCATACATAGTGTGCGAGAGAGACCTATAGATGGTGTATATATGCATGCGAACTAGAAAGACCCCCCCCACACAAAGAGAGAGA